>NW_025888826.1:0-10422 GCF_002878395.1 Capsicum annuum | reverse complement strand
ATGTATATATACACATTTTCCCGTCCATAATATAATAGGAAATGACCAAAATGCCTTTAAAATTTAAATAATGTCAGATCTGTCCTTTGGTGGACTGTTTTGATAAGCTAAAGTAGATCGACCATAACTCTTTGCTCTGATAATGGATTTGGGTAAAATTGGTATCGTTGGAAGGATAATTCAAAGGGATTTCATTTCATATGAAGTAGGCCACCCAGTTCGTCCTGTACAAGGAGTTATGGTCATTTGAAGTTGACCCTAAAAATCTGTTTTGATAGGCCAAAGTAAAATGAGTGTAACTCCTTACTTATACGTTGGATTTTGATGAAACCAATTGCATTGGAAAGAAGACTCAAAGATATTTCTTTTCATAGGTCGAAGCTCTCCCAGTTCATTATATTAAGGTAGTTATGATCGTTCGAAGTTGACCCAAAAATTCGGCTGGCCTTAGTAGTTTGTGTGCAGGAAATTTTCCTGCACATTTACCATTCCAAAATATCCCGGCCACCGTTTTATAGTTTCGAACGTGCTCGATTATATCCGAAACCTATGTGTTTTTGGAAATCTTTATATCGTTGGAAAGCTTATTCAAAAACCTTCGTATGGAACCATCGACGGGCAAATTTTGGTAGAAATAAAATAAAAAAAAATTAATTCCATATAAATAAGGCTAATACACATATTTGAATACGCCAATACACGTACTTGAATACGGGGTGTTACAAAAAGTTCGTTAAGTACATCACGAAACAATAAAGGGACAAACAAAAACTTCAACCAAGGAACATCGCGTTTATGAAATATAAAGCAATTCAGAATAATACATACATTCAATATCTCGTACTTGCTAGATTTTTGTCTAATTGAATAGTTGTCCTCATAGTTTAGGTAGTGATCTACATTGTATGAGGTGTTCCATCATAAAGTATTTGATAAACTAATTTTTATTGATTGCCGGGGGTCTATCGGAAACAACCTCTCTACTTCTTCGGGGGTAGCGGTATGGACTGTGTACATTTTACCCTCCCCAGATACACTGGGCTTCTTGTTGTTGTTGTTCTATTTCAATTGGTCTGATTCTAAACATCTTGGATTATCACTCTCATACCACAACATTCTTCCTTTGCTGTTACCATTTTAACTATCTCATCGTACGACTTGAAGCGTGTGTTGCCATGCAAACCTTTTTTCTTCTAAGAGTGTTTAGCATGCTGGACTATGTAAGGAGTGATTGTCCGGATCAATGCATTGAGCATCCTATGAATTCTATCGATGGAAACCTTTAGACATCTTCATTCTTATCTGCATGAATGCTGGTTTGCATCTGATGAGCTTAGGTTTTGGAGAAGATTGTTTCAACAGAATAATATATATGATCCAATGTCTTAACTCAAGGTTTGAGTTCGAAGGAACAAGCATCTGCAAGACGAGATTCCAAAAAAAAAATGACATGAGCTGACATGTAGGATTGAACTGAAGTAGAAATTTAGAACTTTCTCGTGGAGTCACATGTGAAGTAGTTTTCTTTCCTCTTAGCGATAGAAAAGAAGAACCAGTAAGTACTTCGCACCTATGATTTTCCCTGTATCAATAACACTACTTTCTTGAAGTGGATAATCTGGATGCGAAGAGGCATACATCTCTCTACCAAATATTCATTTTGATGAATAGGCAGTATGGAATATGGACACGCTTAAATGTTGAGTGAAAGAAGTTATGTCAACAAATAGTTGCTCCAATCTTTCCTTTCGAACCAAGCACATTTAGATACAAAATCTTCGACTCATCTTATAATTTATTATATGAAAAGTTTTACTTGATGGTAAGATATGCTTGGAGAATATTCTTCTAATCTGATGATAGACAGTTATTTTTCCGTTGCAGGTGAATTTGATAGCTAAACTAAGCCATCCATATCCTTCGGAGTACAAAGATGCTTGGGTGGACAAGGTATCCTATCATCCAGTTTTGTGGTTGCTTGGATCAGAAAGAGCAAAACGTAGCCTTTAATAGTTGCGATTATTGCTGCATAAGCCGCACCAGAGAAAAAGCTCGACTTTCTTTTTCTTTCAGGGGAGCTGTATATGCATCGTTGCCGATTATTGCGAAGATGAAAATATGTGAGTTATTATCCCTAATTTTGCTAACATTTTAAATGTGTATCTATAAGAAAACATAAGAATAAAGAACAAAAGGAGCAACTAAACGAGGGAAGGGAAAACAATTGTTAAGTAAAATTCTTCATCATTGTCACCGGCTATATTTTATCGTAAAATATGGCTAACCTGTGTTTGTAGAGCGCAACCTTTTGCCAAGATCGTGGCTGTTTTCAGCCTGTGTTGTAAGCACATCCAGGTATCTGGAGAATGAAAGACCTCAGATTTCATAAATACTCCCTCGTACCAAGAACGATAGAAGGGGTAAAGAGGTTGAAAATAAAGAAATGAATAGGATGATCATAGAACTTCTTTTGTGGTGTAATCTGAGGACGGTGATGATTTTTTCTCCCCGTGTTCAGGGAGGAGGTCATGAGGAAGTCTAGAGGAGCACTTTTTCGGGAAGAGGTAGTTAAATGCGATTTCAATACTTATGAAGCTTCTCTGTGCCTTCCCGGTAGCTTAAAAAATTGCGTGTTTTTATGTTGTTTTTTTCCTGCTAATATAGAAACTCTTCAAATGGCTGACTCATCTATTGTTAGCTTTGGATCATCTGCATTCCAACCGCGTTCATCATAGAGACCTCAAGGTAAAAACTTGCTGTAATCAGTGAAATAGAAAAGCCTTCTTAGCATGAAACATTTTTAACATGAATTATTTTGAATTCAGTTATGTAACATATTCATCACAAAGGACAACGACATCAGGTTAGGTAAGAATGCCCGAACAATTGTTTGATTGGGTCGTCTTTGCTTCTTTACTATCCTTCAAATTCACTTGATTGTCACAGGTGATTTTGGATTAGGAAAATTGCTAGATGCAGAAGGCCTTGCTTCCTCGGTATGAATTTCTGTTGCGGAAAAATGAACCTCTTACTTAAATGCAAGTTTCGACCATCTATTGTCACCTAACAATCGATTCAGCATATCTATTTAGCAAGAGAGAAATCCCTTCTCCCTCCAAGACCGAGAAAACCTAAAATTTGCTTTTATTTTCGGTCATAGGTACCAAAATGTTGTGGTGGTCATCTTCCTTTTTATCAAAAAAAATATTGTGGTATTCATCATATTACAAAGCTCCTGTCGCCATAGCACCTAGCTTAATCCATTTGAGAAAAAGACGTCGAGTTGTACAGTTAATCCTTAATTTTGGAACAAATTTCATGTAATAGGTATCTGGCACACCAAACAACATGTGCCCTGAGCTCCTTGCTGGCATACCCTATGGCTATAAATCTGATATATAGTCACTTGATAAGAAATAAGAATGTTGCTGAAGCAATGTATTTCATCTCTTTACATCATGTCCCTAATACTGACACTTTAATGTGATTGTAGGATACTGTATGTTTGACATTGCTGCACATCAACCCCCGTTTAAAGCTTCTGTGAGTTGATTTTTCAGCTATCTGAACTTCGAAAACAATACCTCGAAAAGTTATACTTTTTACGCAAAAAAAAAAAAAAGAGAAGTTCTTTATCCTGATATCTTCTATATGATATAGTAACAATGTAAATCCAACAGGACAAAACTGGACTTATCAACAAAATAAACCGGGGTTTGTTCTCACACTTCCGATTATATACTCCTCCACCTTGTAAGTATCTTCCTTCTCAGCACGCCACAAGTATAACAAATCAGTCAGTTGACAAAGCGGATTTAATTCTTGCAGGAGACAGATAATAAAAATCATGCTAAGGAAAACTCCAGAACACCGACCTACAGTGAGTGCGAGCTACATATGTTCAAATGTTATTCTTTCCGTTTCAATTTGTTAAGTCTTATTTTCCTTTTTAGTCCGTTTAAAAGAGAATGTTTCTTTCCTTTTACAACAACTCCTTAATTCTAACTTTCTACGTGGCATGTTTAAAGATCACAAACTTAAATTACATTTTGATACATTCTACATACCTTTATTTTAAGACCACAAGAATCAAGTCTTCTTTTCTTTCTTAAACTTCGTGCCACATCAAAACCAGAAAATCAAAATGATGTTGAGACATCAACATTTGCAGCCATACCTCCTCTTGTGTCACAACCCTTCATCTGAGTTTCTTCCTGTGAAGTCCCCAAGTAGAAAGAAAGAGAAAACACGACCATCACCTGGAAAATCTATCAGTCCGAGAGGTAGCAGAGACAGACAGTTGAAGCTAAAAGAGAAGAGAACTGTCCTTTACTTTGACGAAAGTGATAACATTCAGCCAAGAAACTTATCTGACAATTATTACACGTTCCGAGGCAAACTTGACACTAAGAGAGTCGATTCAACAAGGTACTCGGTTAGGATCTCTCAAGATAGTGAGGATTCTAAAAGTGGGGAGATTAGTGAGGCAGCTGTTTGCAATGGATATGATCAACAGGAGACTATCTCACAAACAGAAACT
Source organism: Capsicum annuum (assembly GCF_002878395.1). NCBI lineage: Eukaryota > Viridiplantae > Streptophyta > Magnoliopsida > Solanales > Solanaceae > Capsicum > Capsicum annuum. The sequence goes on along the minus strand of NW_025888826.1, from coordinate 5,882 downwards.
ACGATCACTCCAAGCTCGACAAGTTCAAGGGCAAAAACATGGTCCGAGGAACAAGAGCATGTTTCTCCAGAGCATGTTAGTCGATTTGACGAGGGTGATACGAAGAATAACAAGACAAAAGAGCTTGAGGTGTTGAGCAGTCCACTGGACCATGAGGAAGCAGATATAGTGGAATGTATCTCCGCAAAATCCAGCAGAATGACATTGTCTGATGGAAGATTCAACGATAAAACACGATCCTTCGATGAAGAAAGCACTTCATCTAATTCACAGTCGGCAAAACCAGATCCAGAGGCAGCACCAAGATGCTGTGTTGCTGAAACTAAAAATGGTAGCGAGTGTAGAGAAGTTGCTATTGACTGCTTGTCAACTGAAAGCGATGGTTCACTTCTACACAAAGACGAGCTAGAAAAGAAAGCAACCACAGCTTATGACACAAAAAAGGCTAAGAAGGACGCTCTTCGAGCACTGGATGATAAGGTTTTGCAGCTCAAGGCACTAGCTGCATTAGCTAGTAAGGAGGACAAAGACGACTGGGGTAATCCCACTGAACAAAGAGCTGAAGCTTTAGAGTCTCTTTTGGAGGTTTGTGCGCGACTACTTAAGCAGGAAAAAATCGCAGAGCTTGCTGGTGTGCTGAAACCATTCGGGGATGATGGAATGTCGTCTAGAGAAACCGCAATCTGGTTGACAAAAAGTCTCATGACTGCACAAAAGTTGTCCAAGGGGTCGTGATGTTGCACAAAACCTGTCTTTTGACCTATAGAACGAGCCTCTGTCTTACGAAATCACCAAGTATTGTTGGACTAAACTATTCCTCGAGGCTTAACGTGGTGGAGAATCCCTTAGTTTTGATTCTATTGTTGTAGGACAGTTGATGGAGCTGAGAAGATTATATATAATGTACTTTTAAAGTTGATTTCTACTCTATGATGATACTTACCACATTTTCTACTGTTAGTTTTTTCTCCAAAACTACCTGCAGACAAAGATTATACATTTCTTCATCTTCTTAGATATGATTGTGTTATTATCGGAGTCAGAAAGTCACGTTCTGAGAATCAAGAAGGAAGGGTTTTTTTCTGAGGTAATAACTATTAGCTGAGTGACTATCTAAGAGGTCAGCGCGATATTATAGTTGTCTTATAAAAAAAAGTATCAACAATCAAACTGTTCCTTTTAATATTCCATTCCTCCAACCACAAGCCTCTTGTGAAATGAATTTAATATTTTTAAAAAGTTTTTTTTTTTATACTATTATTACAGTTTCCCTCAAGCACATTTTGCGAATTTATAATAATTCTATCTTGATTGTCATAATTTATTGGTATGATGTTACTTTTCTTATACTTTTCCTTGTCCCGCTTAAAGTCGTCTCGCTCCCTTTCCCTATCAGATATCCTACCCCTATCACATTCATGAGACTTTAGTCTTCCTTGATCCTTACTCTTGATAAAATTTATTGTCCTTTATCTGTGACATTTATTTTTCTTTCATGTTATTGATTTGTTTTTTCTATTTACACTTTACTGTTTATGGCCGTTGACTGGTGTACACTGTATTTGAAAGTTTGCATCTGAAGTTTTATTGGTATTGATATCCTCACTTTAGGATGTTATTCATTGAGACAATGGTAACTTCCGTGTTATGTTTGTTAAATTTAGTGTTCTGTGAGTCACTCTCACTGTTGTCAAGTGACTGAACATTTAATCATAAGCTGACAGTCTGATGATCTGTGTTTATGTTGAAATATCACAGAACATGGACTAGCCTATGTACTTCCGGTGAAGAGAGAGTTGAGAAAGGAGAAACGTAAGGTTGTGAATGGTGGGAAAGTAAATAGGAGTGTGTCATCTGTGTTGACCTACCTAAATAAATGAAAAGGTCGGGTTGTTAACTTACTGTTTTGTGGTGGTTGTTGAAGACTAGCTTCTTGAAGTGCTCTCCGAGAGGTGCATTGCATCAGCTTGATATTTGTTGGAAACTAAGTATTCGGTGCGGGAGTAAATAAGTGCAGAAACTAAAAACAAAATTGTAGGAAATTGTTTTGTTGTGTATTTTCATTTTTGTGGTAATACATGTGAAGTGGAAGTACGTTGAAGCTGAGGTCGAAAATATTCAATACTCGAAAGATTAACAGAAAACAGTTTGCTGTGGAGTGAACATCAGATCACGGTGCTTCTAAAAGGATCAAAGATTCATCAAGACAAAGTGAAATGGACATTTTCTACTCATGTTTAGAGTTTGTAAAAAATATGCTTGTTATACTGCTTGTTCAGACATACAGTATTTTCTTACTTGATGTTGTTGCATTCGAATTTGGAAAGCAAATTACACGGCTGACTTGTTAATGTAGTATATCATATCATGTGCTATGTCGGAAATGCACTCCTATCAATGTACCGTGAGTGTGAAGTATTGACGAGGCATATGACGCGTTAGAGGAAATAGCGGAGAAGGATGTTGTCTCATGGGTAGCTCACTGTCTTAATCAATTTTCTGTTCTAAACAAAAGAAATTTGATCTTTGTAGTTGTGTTTGTTACTTTTTTCAATTGTAAGATGATATATGTGGAAAGTGAGGTCCCTCTAAATTCTTGTTTTCTTTAACTTTAGCTTTAAAGATCCAATATTTACTCGAGAAATCACAGTAATATGAACAATGAGTTGTCGAAGAAAACTGGTTTACCCAACCAAAAAGAATAAATTGCTCTCTGTGGTTTAAAATAATTTTGATACTGTAAAAATAAAAGGCCGAAAGTTTAAATTTTGATTGAAGTGATAAGGCTTTCACTTTAAAAAAAACAAATACTAAAAAAGAAGTATTAATATATTTAAAATCAAGTAGGTCCAATAAAGGTAAAAAGGTAATTGTGCCTCCGAAAAATTTCCAAATAAGGAAAGACGACATTTATTTTGGGACGGGCGACACATAATTTGGGTCGGAGGTAGTAACAGATTTTTGCATATGCATCCATTTAGGCTTATTGGGTTTCCTTTCAAACTGTTCTTACATTTCAACCATTTTTCATTTTGTGCTTGTAATGTTCTACTTCAAACAGATTTTCACGAAGGGATTGTTCTTAATATTCATAAATGCAAAAGCACAAGTACAATAAGTCGAATCAGATGCAGAATCAATGATTTGTATAAAATACTTTGCTTGACATTATTGAGTCAAGAGTTATCACATGAGAACAACACTGATAGGCACCAAATTTAGCTAGAACTGTAGAGGTCTAAAACAACTTCATCTACTAATTCTTGGAGAATATGCCTAGCAACTCCAGTGCCACATTCATATTCTTCAATCTAGAAGTCCGTACATTTACCCAAAGAATGGCTCATATCCCATTCTATTACCTCATCTGGGATCAAACCAACAAATTGTGTCCACTCTTCGACCTAATCAATAATATCAGCAATCAGAATCTCTTTGGTCATACTTGATGGTAGTTTGGTACAGGTTCTGAAACCAGAATCAGAGATTGCAGAAAATTTTGAGTCTAGGTACTCTAATAGACAATCAAAGGCGAATCCTTTAAGCTGATTCATCTGTTTTGGGTCATTAAAGCCAAGCAACTCACCGAAAGCCATCCACAGAAAACTCGAAAACATTTCATGTTCATTGAGGAGAAAATGGCTCACAGAGAACCCATCCTCTACAGGTAGAGCCTGCTTTTGAGGTGTAGTTCCAAATATGAGTTCAGCATTCAAAATGACCTGTTTTGCGTAGCAGAGTTCGCTTCTTTTTAACTGATCAATCTTGCTGAGCTCTCCAGAAACGTTATGAATCAGTTCTCTGCAATTCCTCCTGGTGGATAATGAGGTCTCACAATCCGAAAGATCTCTATCAGGTTCTGGAAAGAGTGGTTCATCAACAACAGAGTCCACTGATTCAGCAAGCACTTTGTCCTCTGGAAGAAAACAAGCATCATATTTATTAGAAGCATGGATGCATGAAATCCAAGTTCAGAGTTGTCTTATTTTTTAATTTATGTATTTGAGGGAAAGAAAGGAAGTATGCAAATAGTAAAATGTCGAATCGGGGACCATACTTGAGATACTATTGGGACTGCTGGAGAGGTAGCTGTAAGTTGAATGGTGATCAAGTGAATTCCCAACTAAATCTGCTTCATCTTCCAAAGGAGAAAAATAGCTAGTAGGATAAGTGAGAGCACATTTAGCTCTAAACCTTTGCAAACCTGGTTCTGAACTCTTTATTTTGGCCATCTCAAAATCCATATCTTCTTTATCAGATCCGCCAGGTCGAGCACCAAGTTTGTCTGCCACATTGCCCCAAGTTTCAGAAGCTGAAGCCTTTTGGGGCTTACTGCCTGATCCTGCTGGCATCAATTCCAAACCCATGAGCCTAGCAACCAAACTTGGAGCTTTCATTTCGCGCTTTCTTTCACAACATGTATCGGTCATTCCATTATTCTTTGCATTTGGAAAAACCCCCACTATTCTCATCAGCAATCTACATTGTTCATACAAGAACCAAAAACAATTAAAACAAAAACTTTCCTATCAGGCTAAAATCTGAGACAATAGAAGAAAAAGAAAGCTAAATGTGGGAGTATAGTTCAAGAAATGAGTACCAAACGAAGCTTTGGCTGCTTCTCATCCCCTCCAAACTTTTTTGAAGCTTGTTTCAAGCAAGCTATATGAATGCAGCACAAAAAAAGAAATAATTTAGCCCTCTAGCTAGAATCACCTTCAAGAAATTAACCATTCTGCTTTAAAAATGATTGGAATGTAGTAGTAGCTAACCTGGTGAAAGAAGTTTCTTTGGAAACAGCTTCTTGGCAAATCTACCGTTCCGATCAAAGAGCTGAAAGGAAATGCCCACGCAACCACAAGGCCTTTGAGGTTGTCTCTCGTTCATTTCTCTAGCTGATCTATCATTCATCCTTCAAAATCCTCTCTTAAATTTCTTCACCTTTTCTCCCACTCTGCTGAATGTGATTCACACACTTTGTCTTCCCAATAAGTTTCTATCAAACATTATCTTCACATTAATTTGGAAAGAATTTTACAAAAGACCCCCCCACTGGCCCCTATGCCCACCACATCACTCACATTCCTTGGCCCAAAAAAAGAAAATGGGGAAAAAGAACTTACATTTTCATGCAAGAAACAAAGCAAAAACACAACAAAACTAGAAAATAGCTATGAAAAGTAAAACCCTGAGCTGTGTTTAATTATGACAAAACTTTCACAAGAAACCACAGTCAAACAAAGCAAACACAGAACAAGAAAATACAAATAGCAATACACAGAATGTCTTCAACTTGCACCAAATGTGCTACTGTTCAAGAAAATAGCTAGAACTGGTTATTGTACACTCTAGTAAGCTATTCTTTTCTTTTTTTAATCTTCTTTATGACAGTGAAAAAAGAAAAATCATAATTATTTTAAATTAGTTCCTATAGACATGCTTTCTATGCTTTGCTATCACAAATGCTACAGAATAAGAAAAGAATGCGTCGATAGAGACTAACTGATTAGGCACCAAACAATAATAATAGAACCCAAAGCAATTGCAGCAAGGACAAGACCGAAGTTTTTTCGAAATCCAAAGTGCCAAAGAACTTCAAAGTACTTTTACGAGAAAATAGAGGGAGTAATAGCGGAGGAGAAGTTTATCCTCTTAGAGAAAGAGAATGGTGAGTTTATATAGTGAGGAGGGCCATCCACATTCCCAAATAATGAAGGTAGAATAATATTTAATGGAATAAGAATAACATATAATGAATCAATTAAGGGGATTGTTCCCTTAAATGGATGGGGTAAATCAATCCGTTCCACCAATCATGCTATAGTTGCCATAAATAAATAATACCCTATTATAACATTTGAAATTTCCATGAATAGAACAAG
>NW_025888825.1:0-3146 GCF_002878395.1 Capsicum annuum | reverse complement strand
CTTGGAGAAGGAACGTTAATCATTAGAGATGCAACAATTATAAAATAGCACCGAGTAATTCAATACTTTCTTAATTTAAAACTCACTGATGTGATCTTTCAGTCACTCTATGGACTTTCTTGGATTTGTTGACAAGTCTTCGTATCATTTTGGACAAAATAACAGGGGAATGGTTTGCATTGGACAAAAGCAGTTCCTCAAAGCATTGGAACTGTTACACAACGTATGCTATTGTTTGCTCATTCCATGTTTCCTTTATTGGTGTTTACTTTTGTTAATCCCTATTTGCAAGTTACTACATATTGACATTTGTGCTGATTCCAGCTGTTATATTTTTTCTAGGTTGTGACAGCGCCTATGTCTAGTCTAAATGCAATAGCAATTGAAGTTTACAAAAAGTACATTTTGGTTTCACTGATTCATCTTGGGCAGGTGTGTTTTTCCACCATTTTTCACTTACTTTTGGTGATAATATTTATTCTCCTAAGCAATATACTATCTTAGTGTTACGTCTCTGTTATAGGGCAGTTAGTGAGCTTTATGTGTCTCTCATTTCTGGGGCTTGAGCTTGCACTACAGTATAACCTTCTTATTTACTAAGAGTTTATCACCCCTGGACTCGTTTTGTTTGAGTCGCAAAGAGTCAACTTTTTAAAATGATTTTGGCTTGTAAATATGCACTTTGAGGTTTGCTTCTGATGACAGTTCTCTACCAGTTTTCCAAAGTACACTTCTTCCGTGGCTCAAAGGAACTTAAAGAACTACTGCCAGGTAATTATTTCACTGTACAAACATTGATTCCTAGTCGTGCGTCTGATTTTCCAAAGAAAAAATGGAAGGAATATTTTGCCCTCAAATGATTTGGTGACAATACAAGATCAGTTGAGTAAACACAGTTGGCATTACAATATTGATGTTAGAAATCTTGTACTGATTCAAATGCGGTTTCAGAATATAAGCATTGCATTACTATGTATTAGTAGGCTGGGCATAGGACTGCATAAATGATAATGAAACAGAAAATAGATCAATATCTAATACTTCTCTGTTCCAAAATACCTGTGGCAACTTCCATTTTGAGAGTCTAATGACCAACATTTTAGGGTGTATTTTTTCATCATATTGATGTGTCAAAAATTGCAATTGATAGTACTTGTATTGTTTCGAATATCCACTTTTTATTTTAAATTATTGAATCAATCTAATCTAATTTAGCTTTGAAAATTAGTGAAATTGTTTCTCGAGAAGTGAAACATGACAACTATTTTGGAATCAAGGGAGTAGAAGTGAAAGGACGAATGCATTTTTGTGTATAGACATATAGTAGGCTTGATAGGAGATCATGAGTGCGTTGCGTACATTACAACATATGTTTTGGCACCATTGGTGATTTAATACAATAAAAATTGACCTATTGGAAAAGTCAATGTTGAGAGTCGTCAAAATTTGTTTAATGTACAATTGGGAGGAGATTGAAGAGACACCTGCATCAAGGATAGTGTCTGGCATGTGTGGAATTTAATTTCAACTACTTATTTATTCCTTTTTTCCTTTTTGAGCAGCCCTACCTGGAGTTGTCAAACAGTTATGGCACTGGAAAAAAGGAATAAATAAGTAGTTGAAATTAAATTCCACACATGCCAGACACTATCCTTGATGCAGGTGTCTCTTCAATCTCCTCCCAATTGTACATTAAACAAATTTTGACGACTCTCAACATTGACTTTTCCAATAGGTCAATTTTTATTGTATTAAATCACCAATGGTGCCAAAACATATGTTGTAATGTACGCAACGCACTCATGATCTCCTATCAAGCCTACTATATGTCTATACACAAAAATGCATTCGTCCTTTCACTTCTACTCCCTTGATTCCAAAATAGTTGTCATGTTTCACTTCTCGAGAAACAATTTCACTAATTTTCAAAGCTAAATTAGATTAGATTGATTCAATAATTTAAAATAAAAAGTGGATATTCGAAACAATACAAGTACTATCAATTGCAATTTTTGACACATCAATATGATGAAAAAATACACCCTAAAATGTTGGTCATTAGACTCTCAAAATGGAAGTTGCCACAGGTATTTTGGAACAGAGAAGTATTAGATATTGATCTATTTTCTGTTTCATTATCATTTATGCAGTCCTATGCCCAGCCTACTAATACATAGTAATGCAATGCTTATATTCTGAAACCGCATTTGAATCAGTACAAGATTTCTAACATCAATATTGTAATGCCAACTGTGTTTACTCAACTGATCTTGTATTGTCACCAAATCATTTGAGGGCAAAATATTCCTTCCATTTTTTCTTTGGAAAATCAGACGCACGACTAGGAATCAATGTTTGTACAGTGAAATAATTACCTGGCAGTAGTTCTTTAAGTTCCTTTGAGCCACGGAAGAAGTGTACTTTGGAAAACTGGTAGAGAACTGTCATCAGAAGCAAACCTCAAAGTGCATATTTACAAGCCAAAATCATTTTAAAAAGTTGACTCTTTGCGACTCAAACAAAACGAGTCCAGGGGTGATAAACTCTTAGTAAATAAGAAGGTTATACTGTAGTGCAAGCTCAAGCCCCAGAAATGAGAGACACATAAAGCTCACTAACTGCCCTATAACAGAGACGTAACACTAAGATAGTATATTGCTTAGGAGAATAAATATTATCACCAAAAGTAAGTGAAAAATGGTGGAAAAACACACCTGCCCAAGATGAATCAGTGAAACCAAAATGTACTTTTTGTAAACTTCAATTGCTATTGCATTTAGACTAGACATAGGCGCTGTCACAACCTAGAAAAAATATAACAGCTGGAATCAGCACAAATGTCAATATGTAGTAACTTGCAAATAGGGATTAACAAAAGTAAACACCAATAAAGGAAACATGGAATGAGCAAACAATAGCATACGTTGTGTAACAGTTCCAATGCTTTGAGGAACTGCTTTTGTCCAATGCAAACCATTCCCCTGTTATTTTGTCCAAAATGATACGAAGACTTGTCAACAAATCCAAGAAAGTCCATAGAGTGACTGAAAGATCACATCAGTGAGTTTTAAATTAAGAAAGTATTGAATTACTCGGTGCTATTTTATAATTGTTGCATCTCTAATGATTAACGTTCCTTCTCCAAG
>NW_025888824.1:0-2775 GCF_002878395.1 Capsicum annuum | reverse complement strand
GATTTGTCAAAATATTTAGAAAGGATTTGATAACCGTTGCAATAGATACTTATTTTTCCATAAAGTGTTGCAACAGATGCCTTTATGGCAACAGTTTTAGTAAGCGTTGTTATATGTATCCTTATTGCAACGATTAATGTATAATGGCAATGGTTGTATCACTAAATCGTTGTATTAGAGTTCTGGAATCGTTCTGTATGAGTTAGCGGGTATGTCATTCCATAGCTGTTGTATTCAACCAAATATTTCTGCCAAACTTAGGTCCATTCGTGTATATTCTCCCTAAATGGAGCACTGATCATGTGGGTTCTTAACATATGTATACATTTGACATAATATCCCGTCTATCAGCAGCACCTATAGTCGAGGGTCTATGGAAACAATATCTCTACCTCCGTCCCTAGACCTCATTTGTGCGATTACACTAGGTATATGATGCTGTTGTTGTTGCATCAATAGCAACTACTGATGCTGAATTCTCTCATGCTGCATTATAAATAAAACCTATCCTTCTTTTTCCATTTATCTTCATGCTCTACATAAAGCGCGTAAAAATTATTGCAGTCGTTGTGATCCAAGATTTCGTGCTCTTAATTACTTGAGGTGAATAAGGAAAAGAAATAGCTATTTTGTGAATTGAGGTTTGGATTTGAAACTCCACAAATGCAAAAAAGCACTTGGTGATTCTTCACATCAATTTAATTTTTGTTGAACAAATGGTACATGTACTATTGGAAAGGTAGCTATCCCATGAAATCCATCAAGGTACATGCAAGTTGGTGTGGCGCCTTACTCTTTCAATACATTTAGGAACCAAAAATAAATATAAATACTATCGCGCGGTTTAATTCAATCTTAGTGAAAGAATACATCAATGAGAAGTTAACTCATTAAGCTTAATGAGGTTTTCCCTGCAAGGAATGAAAGTGTGGATGACCCGACATCAAATATACTATTGTTATTATACACACAATCTCCATACCACAGCAACAACATACCTGATGTATATTCGGGCAGAATATATGCAAACCATACCTCTAACTCATAGACGAGAAGAAAATGGTAGAACTAATCCTCACTAAATACTTCATAAGACAAAAAACAGCCAATACAACCAAATGAAGCAAAAGAAGTTCATTGTCTTGATCACCAGCAACTAAAAGAAATGTTTACAATTGGAGATTCAAAAAAGGTTGCAAAAGAAAGAAGCAAACTTTCTATTTAACAAGTATCAAAGGGGGAAAGAATAAGAGTAAAACCAGTAAGTATACGAGAAGTATGAACACTATAGTCAATGAATAAAATATGAATTGTAGTTTGGCAATTTAGCATCCATCACTCCAACAGAGAATCAGGACTTGCAAGAAGGTCGAAAGGTTTTTCTATCGAGTCTTTCAAGATTGTGATTTCACCCTCTTTCATAAGAAAGTCTTCGTCGAGGGTATCTACCTTCCTTTTCAACATGTTGATCTCATAATTCAACAGCATGTTCATCTCACTGTAGCTCTTAACTTCCTCCCACATGAAATCCCTCTCCTGAAACACTTTTGGTAGTATCCCCTTCACAACGCCACGTTCCTTCATGCATTCTTGCAAATCATTTGTGAGCTGGTTGATATTTTCGTCCTTTTTAGCACCTGCCAGAATCAACCGTAAATCATGAAAAACAAGAAAGACACAAAGATCACCAATAACATTTCATCTGAAATTCAAAACAAACTCATAGCCTAGAAGTCAACCAAATCATGAATCCTTTTTAACTGTTAAAATTCATAGTAGATAACTCGTAAGCTTGTCCAAGAATTAAGTCAGATGAACGAGCAAACTTACTGAAACCCCTTCGGGTAACTTTACCACATCAGAGCACAATCAGATCAATAGGTTTGAGGATATCAGAAAGTTTATCATGTTCTTAGTTGGTCCAAGTGATTACACATTAAGGCGATCAGACATGTCGCAGAAGACTACCACATGCCAGCAACTCATGTATACAAGTTCATAAAGAAAACCGTGAACTTCAGATAGAACAAAGATGAACCTAAAATCAAACAGAAGTAGAAAGCTAATGCAGAGAGAGTAACATGCGAACAGGCTATCATATATGAAGACGAGGTATCCAAAGTTGAAAAATAAAAACTATTCCGTTGCAACGAGATCTTAACATTGCCTGCTTACCTGAAGCTTGAGATATTTCAACTTGGGTATGGCATAAGAAAGAGCATCCAACGCATTTTGCACTTCACATTTGAGAATGTCGTTACTTCTAACTGCTGCGGCTAGATTAGATTGAAGTTTCGTTATGTCCATCTCCTCGGAATAGAGCTTCTCCCTTAGCACAGTTGTCAGCAAAGTCTCCGATTTAAGCTCTTTAACCTTTTCGTGGTAGTTTTTTTGGACATAATCTCTATTGTCTTGAGCTACTCGATATTCCGCTTGTAACTGAGTGAGCTACTGCCTTAGATTTTGATTCTCCTCTGACACTTGCTCTATTCTCTTAGACAAATCTTCAAGGTGTTTCTCCAAAAATGACATATTGATTCTATTATCTACTTCCTTCTCATTAAATGAAGAGTTTCCCTTTGTAGAGAGACATTCTGCTCTGCAAGCTCCCTCTCCCTTTCACAGAGTCTATGTTGTTCAATTTGGTATTTCTCAAGTTTTAGACACCAATCGCTGCATCTTCTATCCAACTCCTTTTCCAGTACTGATTGTAACTCATTCTTTTCTGTCCAATCTTCATGTCCGTGAATCTAGTTCTGCCTGTAATATGCTGGC
>NW_025888823.1:0-2539 GCF_002878395.1 Capsicum annuum | reverse complement strand
CATCCTTTTCTTCTCAAAAAATGAGAAAAAGAAGTATGAAAGTACTTTGAAAGAACAATTTTTGAAGCTTTAATTTGGGTATTGATATTGAGCTTGACAAAGAATGCACAAGTAATTGATAAAGAAAAGAATCTTGAGCCTAACTCAACCTCAAAAGCTTAGCTCATGAGGGGAGGATTGCCCAAGACCATATAAGGAGATCAAGGACCCTTTAACCCACCGATGTGGGACTCCAACGGTAATCGATCCACACATGGTGGCAGCAGCGCATCTCACTCGCAATAACATTTTCGCTGATAACAACTGAGATTAGAGACGAATTTAAAATTCTATCAGAACTCAGTTTGAACAACTTTGATTCGAATTTAATTATTACTCCTATGTTTAGTCAATTCTTTTAAATAAAATCTATCCAAAATTCTCTGTTGTTTTGGACACCTCATATCATATGAACAAATAGGTTAAAGGTGAACCTGGAAAGTATGTAATTTAGCTCTTGTGATAGGTTGGTATAGGCACTCCTGAATCCTTTGCCAGATTCTTGTAAGAATTTTGCAATCTCTGTGTCATAGCTCCCACTCGACCATCACCAACTATACGTCCATCAATTTTGACAACCTGTTCGTGAGACAAGATAGTCCGATTGTAAATCAGAACGAATAAGTTCAACGCAAGACTATAATGATCCCGTGATTCTACTTTGACAGGCCAAAATTGTGCGAACTGATCCCAGTTGAAAACCAAGAGCCAAGGCTCCTCGGGTACTAAATGAAACAATCTAGAGCCTCAAACATATTAATTCAATGGACAAAGGGAACTACGAAGAAAACAGTTGCAGTTCTGCATGACTGAGTCAGCCACATGACACTAAAAGTTTCAAGTCAATTAAAGACTTTAACATACCGGGCTCAGTTCCCCCATTGTTCCTGTTGTCCACACCTACAGGAAGTGAAAGATTCATGTTTAAGAGGAAGCAAAAACAGAAAAATGGCGAGGATCATCAACAGTGAGAGAACCAATGGTGGTGGTGGTGATGATGGTCGAATAACAGTTCGCTGGTGGCAGTAAAAATGAAAATGAGAAGCTTCTGCCTAACGCAAACAATTCTCAAAACTAAGATAGCTAGAAAAAACTAAAACCAAAGAAGAGGGTATATCGAAAGCAAGTAGTATAAATATTTACTAAGTAGGAATCGACAAAATAATAGTGCAACACTGGGCAAAAGTGTTTTGCTTTCAACCTTTTTTTTTAATCATTGACTCGATAAGAGAACATAATCATTGATTTGGAGTAGATAAGGTTGGAAGCAAAACACTTTTGCCCAGTGTTGCACTATTATTTTGTCGATTCCTACTTAGTAAATATTTATACTACTTGCTTTCGATATACCCTCTTCTTTGGTTTTAGTTTTTTCTAGCTATCTTAGTTTTGAGAATTGTTTGCGTTAGGCAGAAGCTTCTCATTTTCATTTTTACTGCCACCAGCGAACTGTTATTCGACCATCATCACCACCACCACCATTGGTTCTCTCACTGTTGATGATCCTCGCCATTTTTCTGTTTTTGCTTCCTCTTAAACATGAATCTTTCACTTCCTGTAGGTGTGGACAACAGGAACAATGGGGGAACTGAGCCCGGTATGTTAAAGTCTTTAATTGACTTGAAACTTTTAGTGTCATGTGGCTGACTCAGTCATGCAGAACTGCAACTGTTTTCTTCGTAGTTCCCTTTGTCCATTGAATTAATATGTTTGAGGCTCTAGATTGTTTCATTTAGTACCCGAGGAGCCTTGGCTCTTGGTTTTCAACTGGGATCAGTTCGCACAATTTTGGCCTGTCAAAGTAGAATCACGGGATCATTATAGTCTTGCGTTGAACTTATTCGTTCTGATTTACAATCGGACTATCTTGTCTCACGAACAGGTTGTCAAAATTGATGGACGTATAGTTGGTGATGGTCGAGTGGGAGCTATGACACAGAGATTGCAAAATTCTTACAAGAATCTGGCAAAGGATTCAGGAGTGCCTATACCAACCTATCACAAGAGCTAAATTACATACTTTCCAGGTTCACCTTTAACCTATTTGTTCATATGATATGAGGTGTCCAAAACAACAGAGAATTTTGGATAGATTTTATTTAAAAGAATTGACTAAACATAGGAGTAATAATTAAATTCGAATCAAAGTTGTTCAAACTGAGTTCTGATAGAATTTTAAATTCGTCTCTAATCTCAGTTGTTATCAGCGAAAATGTTATTGCGAGTGAGATGCGCTGCTGCCACCATGTGTGGATCGATTACCGTTGGAGTCCCACATCGGTGGGTTAAAGGGTCCTTGATCTCCTTATATGGTCTTGGGCAATCCTCCCCTCATGAGCTAAGCTTTTGAGGTTGAGTTAGGCTCAAGATTCTTTTCTTTATCAATTACTTGTGCATTCTTTGTCAAGCTCAATATCAATACCCAAATTAAAGCTTCAAAAATTGTTCTTTCAAAGTACTTTCATACTTCTTTTTCTCATTTTTTGAGAAGAAAAGGATG
>NW_025888822.1:0-4046 GCF_002878395.1 Capsicum annuum | reverse complement strand
GAACACCTAAAAGAACCAATAAAATTTCCTTATATCCATATAATTCGTTAAATATTAAAAAAAATCAAGAGATCTGAAATAAGCTAATTAGAATGGTTGCTCTAATAACATAGTTTAGATGTGACAAACAAGACTGATCTCTCTCTACTGTGATGTTTTTGTTATGGTAATCCTTTACTCACCCCAAAAAAAACACTACGGAGAAGAAGGAAAAAAATAAGTGGAGAATACACATAAATGCTATACATACACTTACCTTGGTTGACGACTGCAGTAGATTCCAGAACACCAACAATGCCCTATCATAGACAAGAACAATATGAGATAAATAATATCAAACACGCTAATAAATACAAATAAATAAACCAAAGCATCATAGCATATACAAATAACTGAATTCCCTGGCATTCATTTTGATTAATGAGGTGTTATTGTAGACATTCCTCACAACTACGCCTTGGCTACATGATCGATAATGGTGAAAATTGAAAGAGCGTTAATTTAGTTAATTAGCTAAAATGAGAAAGAGAAATCACAAGATCATTTCAATAATCAAACACAACTATAACTTCAAAAGAATGTTAAACAGTAGGGCTCATTAGGGCTACGAATAAGTAATATAAATTAAAAATAAGAGAGGAAAATACAGCTCTAAATATGGAGCACTTATAACAACCTCTAAAACTAATGTAATTGAACTCCCATTTCAATATATTAGTTTTGTATTTCAACACAAAGAGATAGATTATCATCAATTGTAAAATATATATACTCAAAAATTAAATTAACTATCAAATATATTTTTTTTAAAATATATAAAAGCTGGACTCAAAAATACTAACTAATACCAAATTACTAACTACACAAACTATTTATAATCTATTGCAATCCGCTTTCTCTAGCTAAATTGACCATCCTTTTCGACCAATCTTTTCAAGTGTAATTTATGCCGTCGATTAGTATCATAGAACAACAACAATTACAGAAGTTTAATCTTAATTTAAGGTTTAAAAAACAAAGCTAATTACAGATCCTTATATAAAAAGATCAAAATTTTAATTAGTTAGTATCACAAAACAAGAGTAAGAAGAGATCCAAAGGAAAATTGAATTAGTCATAACAATTTTAACTACAGATCTAGAGAAAATAGATTAAAACTTGAATTAATTAATTTGTATAATAGAATAATAGTCCCTCTATTTCATAATAAGTGAATTGTTGGGGTATCTATTAGTGTTTCAAAATAAGTGAATCATTGAATTTTTTTCAAATTTGCCCTCATGATTTGACAGTCAATTAACTTTTGAAAAGATATTACAAGGTCAACTTTTTTTTTGGGTAAAAATAGAAAGTTATGTTAAATTTATGTCTTTAATATTTTTTCCTTAATATATATGTCAAAATTCAATAATTCATTTATTATGAAATGGAGGAGTAATAATAACAAATTTGAAATAAAATGATTAAAACTTGAGATAGTTAGCATCATGTATCATATATATATATAACAATATTCATTACAAATGTAAACATCAAACGAAAATTTGCTCCACCATCAAAGATGCAATTACCAAAAATAAATTATGATGGACTAATGAAAATTGAGATTAAGAATATGATATGAATCCAAAAAAAAAAATTGTTTGAAGGTTGTGTTTTGGTGTCTAGGTGCGTATGGAATATAGTAGAAAAAAGGAAAAACAAAGAGAAAATGGACATGAGAGAAGATTTTGAGAAAGTTAAACAGTAGAGGCAAAAGACACGTGGAAGTGTTATTGATTGGAGGTTTTAGTTATGAAAATATCTTTGGTGTTGGTGTTATTTACTAAAATGACCTTCATAGTCACCCAAAAACTTTATTTATATATAAGTTAAAAGCTTATTAAGTTTCTTGATTGCGAAATTACACATTCTAATATCTCGTACAAGTTTATCTGTCACTAACTTCTCCATTTCTCTCAAAACACTTTTATAATCGAAGTTAGATACTTTCCCTACTTTTAGAGGCCCTTCGCTACCTGAAGGACGTAGCGAGCAGGCCTCTAAAAGTAGGGAAAGTATCTAACTTCGATTATAAAAGTGTTTTGAGAGAAATGGAGAAGTTAGTGACAGATAAACTTGTACGAGATATTAGAATGTGTAATTTCGCAATCAAGAAACTTAATAAGCTTTTAACTTATATATAAATAAAGTTTTTGGGTGACTATGAAGGTCATTTTAGTAAATAACACCAACACCAAAGATATTTTCATAACTAAAACCTCCAATCAATAACACTTCCACGTGTCTTTTGCCTCTACTGTTTAACTTTCTCAAAATCTTCTCTCATGTCCATTTTCTCTTTGTTTTTCCTTTTTTCTACTATATTCCATACGCACCTAGACACCAAAACACAACCTTCAAACAATTTTTTTTTTTGGATTCATATCATATTCTTAATCTCAATTTTCATTAGTCCATCATAATTTATTTTTGGTAATTGCATCTTTGATGGTGGAGCAAATTTTCGTTTGATGTTTACATTTGTAATGAATATTGTTATATATATATATGATACATGATGCTAACTATCTCAAGTTTTAATCATTTTATTTCAAATTTGTTATTATTACTCCTCCATTTCATAATAAATGAATTATTGAATTTTGACATATATATTAAGGAAAAAATATTAAAGACATAAATTTAACATAACTTTCTATTTTTACCCAAAAAAAAAGTTGACCTTGTAATATCTTTTCAAAAGTTAATTGACTGTCAAATCATGAGGGCAAATTTGAAAAAAATTCAATGATTCACTTATTTTGAAACACTAATAGATACCCCAACAATTCACTTATTATGAAATAGAGGGACTATTATTCTATTATACAAATTAATTAATTCAAGTTTTAATCTATTTTCTCTAGATCTGTAGTTAAAATTGTTATGACTAATTCAATTTTCCTTTGGATCTCTTCTTACTCTTGTTTTGTGATACTAACTAATTAAAATTTTGATCTTTTTATATAAGGATCTGTAATTAGCTTTGTTTTTTAAACCTTAAATTAAGATTAAACTTCTGTAATTGTTGTTGTTCTATGATACTAATCGACGGCATAAATTACACTTGAAAAGATTGGTCGAAAAGGATGGTCAATTTAGCTAGAGAAAGCGGATTGCAATAGATTATAAATAGTTTGTGTAGTTAGTAATTTGGTATTAGTTAGTATTTTTGAGTCCAGCTTTTATATATTTTAAAAAAAATATATTTGATAGTTAATTTAATTTTTGAGTATATATATTTTACAATTGATGATAATCTATCTCTTTGTGTTGAAATACAAAACTAATATATTGAAATGGGAGTTCAATTACATTAGTTTTAGAGGTTGTTATAAGTGCTCCATATTTAGAGCTGTATTTTCCTCTCTTATTTTTAATTTATATTACTTATTCGTAGCCCTAATGAGCCCTACTGTTTAACATTCTTTTGAAGTTATAGTTGTGTTTGATTATTGAAATGATCTTGTGATTTCTCTTTCTCATTTTAGCTAATTAACTAAATTAACGCTCTTTCAATTTTCACCATTATCGATCATGTAGCCAAGGCGTAGTTGTGAGGAATGTCTACAATAACACCTCATTAATCAAAATGAATGCCAGGGAATTCAGTTATTTGTATATGCTATGATGCTTTGGTTTATTTATTTGTATTTATTAGCGTGTTTGATATTATTTATCTCATATTGTTCTTGTCTATGATAGGGCATTGTTGGTGTTCTGGAATCTACTGCAGTCGTCAACCAAGGTAAGTGTATGTATAGCATTTATGTGTATTCTCCACTTATTTTTTTCCTTCTTCTCCGTAGTGTTTTTTTTGGGGTGAGTAAAGGATTACCATAACAAAAACATCACAGTAGAGAGAGATCAGTCTTGTTTGTCACATCTAAACTATGTTATTAGAGCAACCATTCTAATTAGCTTATTTCAGATCTCTTGATTTTTTTTAATATTTAACGAATTATATGGATATAAGGAAATTTTATTGGTTCTTTTAGGTGTTC
>NW_025888821.1:0-1099 GCF_002878395.1 Capsicum annuum | reverse complement strand
TGTTTAGTACTTGCATTTTTGAAGATTGATATGATGAAGGCATTTTATTCTTCTATCCAAACATTGTGTCATCCCTTGTTAACCCGTTTGAGCTTCGTCTTATTTTTTTTTCATATCCCTCTTTTGGAATCAAAATAGAGTCAAAGATAAATGTCAAGAAAATAAGAATAAAAGAAAAAGTTTGAAAATAAAAAAAATAGAAAAATCAAAATCAAATCAAAATAAAGAACAAGTTGGTGGAACTACGTGCGACCTGATTCTTCTCTCTCGACAGTGAGATACGTAGGCTATCCTATTTTGGGCTCGGTCCAACCAAATAAAGATATAAGATTCACCCAGTCAACAAAACTGGAGCATGAGTTAATGTGTTGTTTGAGTCGATTCCAAAAGTTATAAGTCCCACCCCCACTTCAAGTATCATTTGAGCCTCTTACAATCTTTTCTAACCTTAACCAAAAGCCAAGTTACAACCAAAGAAAGCCCTTCAGATCAATTTTTGATAATGTTAAGGCTAAGCATGCAATGGATATGATGATACGTTGTGAAGTACCGCTTGTCTCCCTCAGCATAAGAAATCAGGAAAGAAATGAAAATGAGAGAGTCTTATTGGTGAAAAATTTTACAAGCACCATAAGGCGATGGTGAGTTAAGAGAAAATGAAAATGAGAGAGTCTTATTGGTGAAAACCTTTGCAGGCACCATAAGGCGATGGTGAGTTGAGAGAAATACAAAAATGAGAGAGTCTTATTGGGAAAAACCCTCGCGGGCACCGTAAGGCGATGGAGAGTTCAAGAGAAAAGTGAAAAGTGAGAAGAAAGAGATTTGTTGGCGAAAGTCTTTTAAGATGTCGTCAGTTGAATGTGATGTATGAGTCTAATGGATTTGAAGAAGCGGCTCAGCAGCAAAGGCATGAACTCAATAATAAATGGGGAGTTTGGATAGGAAGATCAGGCAACTCAATCCAAAATGCATGTCATACTCATTGGAGTTGGTTGTCGTATTCAAATAAGTTTTCTTTTTGAATATGGAACATTGCCCTTTTCTTTCATTTACATATTCATGCTTTTTGTCTTTTTATGTCATTTATCAAAATAAAAGT
>NW_025888820.1:0-2880 GCF_002878395.1 Capsicum annuum | reverse complement strand
TTTTAGTTTCAAGAGAGTTTTTCGCTCCTCATTTTTTCATAATTATGGTTTTTCATTAGCACATGAGTGAAAACATATTTGATCTAGTCTTCGATCACAATATAATTGTAAAAACTAAATATTACAAGAAAAAAAACTGAAAAAAATGAAAAACCCCAAAAAATCGACTAAAACCTAAACCGAAAAAATTGATTTTATGTTGGTTTGATTTGGTTTATAGTTTTAATAAACCGACATGATTGGTTTTTTTTTTTAATAAAAAACGAATCAACCCGACCTATGTACACCCCTAACTACCAAGGATATTTTGGTAAATTTAGTCACCCTAATCTTCACTTATATATAGTAGTAAGGCCAAATACATATACAAGCCCCTCAACTATTCGATTTTTCCCGTATAGGCACCTCAATTAGGCCAGGTACCTATTGAACATTTTACTCCTTCACAAGACGTTTCAATTGAGCACAATTGCTGATGTGGCGGTGACATGGCGTGGTGTGTGTAACACACTTTCCAAATGGAGAGTCAGAAGCCATAATTATTAAAAAAAAATCAAACATAAAAAAACCCAACCAATTAAAAAAGATATATTAAAGAAATAAAAAGAAAAAAAAAAGCATCATCTTCTTTTCCATAACTCACCATTTTCTATTTTTTTTACATACAAAAAATAGCATCATCTTCTTCTCCATAACTCACCATTTTCCAATTTTTTTACATAAAAAAAATAGCATATCTTCATAACTCACTATTTTTCATTTTTTTTACATACAAAAAATAACATATCTTCTTCTCCATAACTCACCATTTTTTTTTTTACATACAAAAAATAGCATCATTTTCTTCTCCATAACTCACCATTTTTTTTTACGTACAGAGAATTCCTTCACAACGCCACACACACAATTACACACACATGCTCCCCTAGTTTTTATGAATTGACAGTGAACGATATCACAAATCGGAGATACCCAGCGTGAACAGTAAAAAAAAGGGTGAACATTGATGGCTAAAAAATCATTGAATTGGTGAAGAATGAATTTGAAAAAAGCATTTCAACATCGATTGAATTTCAACCAACTAAAAATTTCAATTTCTTTCTCCTTACGTTGCTATTGAATTTCAAATAGAAAAAAAAATTACAGATAAGTGAAAGAAGTGCTTCAATGGTGGAAAAAAATGAAATTTTTTTTAGAGATAAGTGAAAGAAGAAGAAGATACCATTTTTTTTTTACTTTTTTGTGCTCAAAAATGAAGAAAGAAGTGTTTGGAAGGGAAAAAGAAGAATATAGCATTTTTTTTTACTAGTCTGTGCTCAAAGATGGAGAAAGAGGTGTTTGGAAGGGAAGAAAAAGAAGAATATACCATTTTTTTATTTGTCTGTGCTCAAACCATTTTTTTTTCTACTTGTCTGCTAAAAAATGGCGAAAGTAACGTTTGGAAGGGAAGAAGGGGGGTTGGGGGAGGGAAGATCGGGTAGGTGCAGTTGGGTGGGGGGTGTATTAATGATTTTGTCTAAAAAAAATTTAGATTTAATTATATTAGAAAATTATTTTTATAATTATTTTAAGTTAAAATGACACATGTCATTATTT
The DNA here is from genome assembly GCF_002878395.1 of Capsicum annuum. Lineage (NCBI taxonomy): Eukaryota > Viridiplantae > Streptophyta > Magnoliopsida > Solanales > Solanaceae > Capsicum > Capsicum annuum. Next base: position 1,284 of record NW_025888820.1, on the reverse strand, counting down.
AATTCGTCACTTTGCCACATCATCAACGTGTGTATTACACACATTATATATTTTTTACCACGTCAGCAAATTGGGCTCAATTAAAACCATTTGTGAAGGAGTAAAGAGGTCAATAGGTACCTGACTTAATTGAGGTGCCTATACGAGAAAAGTGAAATAGTTCAGAGGCCTATATATGTATTCCGTCTAGTATTAAATTAAATGGTTACACATGCATATGGACATATATCGATTCCGAAATATTTATTGCTCCATAAAATTATCAAAATACCCTTGGTAGTCATTTAATAAGGAACAAAAAAATATTTATACAAAATTACTACCATGTATAATTCAATTACAAAAGTTTAAATAAAAATATTATTAAAATAATACATGAGGACAAAACTAATAAATATAAGAAAAAAGTAATATGCATGTGTAACCATTTTATTGCACCATAATAATAACGACAAAACTAATAAATATAAAGAAAAAGCAATATGCATGTATAACCATTTTATTGCACCATAAAATTATCGAAATGCCCTTGGTGTCTAAAAAACGGGTAATTTAATAAGAAATAAAAAGATATTTATAAGAAACTACTACCATATATCATTCAGTTATAACGGTCTAAATAAAAATACTATTAAAATAATACACGAGGACAAAACTAATAAATATAAGGAAAAAATACTATGCACGTGTAACCATTTTATTGCACTATAAAATGACCGAAATACCCTTGGTAACCATTTAATAAGGAACAAAAAGATATTTATAAAAAAATACTTCCATGTATAATTTAATTACAAAGGTCTAAATAAAAATATTATTAAAATAATACATGAGGACAAAACTAATAAATATAAGAAAAAATCAATATGCATGTGTAACCATTTTATTACACCATAAAAATGAGGATAAAATTAATAAATATAAGGAAAAAAACATATGCATGTATAACCATTTTATTTACTATACTATATATAAGTGAAGGTTGAGGTGACTAAAATTACCGAAATACCATTGTAGTCACCCCAACCTTCATTTATATATAGTAGTAATAGTAATTTATTAGTTTTATCCTTATTTTATGGTGCAATAAAATGGTTACATATGCATATTGTTTTTTTCTTATATTTATTAATTTTGTCCTTATGTATATTTTAATAATATTTTTATTTAAACCTTTGTAATTAAATTATATATGGCAGTATTTTTTATAAATATCTTTTTGTTTCTTATTATATGACTACACTGAATGTATATATTATGTTAACATCAGTTCATTGTATTATA
>NW_025888819.1:0-1714 GCF_002878395.1 Capsicum annuum | reverse complement strand
AAAATTCGAAAAAGAGATAAATATATTTTTGAAATATGATAAATGGTATGTATATACCTCGTCATAATTTGAATACACATATACTCCTATCATTAATGAAATAGTATGTTGCCCCTCACACTAACGGTAGAGGTGTGTACAAAAAGTATGATAGGAGTAATATACAGACCATTTATCATAGTTTGAGGTATATTTATTCCTTTTCCATTTTAGTTTTTTTATCCCAAATAATTAATCCAAACTCACTACCCGACCTGGTTCCAAGAGACGTCTTTCTAGCAGGTGTATTTTTTCCACCCCTATAGCGATATAACATAAATACAATATCACCCACTGCTACCATTTTTTTTTTTAAATTATTGACCCAAAACACCTAAAAACAACACCATATAAATTGAACCCCCCACGTTTCAATTTTAGTGAAATTCCGTTAGAAAATACTACCCATCATTGGTTAATACCACTTAGCTATCATCTCCATCGAACTAAAAATACCCCACCAATGACCCATACCATATCCCTAGCTCCGCCATCGATGGCCTAATGTCACTCTCTCCAACCAACAAACACCAACTAGTAGCAGTCACTAATCACTACAATTTTATTGGGGTTCACGTTTAAGAAAAAATAGAGAGAGTATCGGATATGGAACCAAAAATAGAGGTCGGGTCGAGTTGGTTTGAAATTGAGTTTGATGGGTTTATTGGGTTGGATAGTGGGTTTGAGTTAATTATTTGGAATAACAAAATTAAAATAGAAAATGAACAAATATACTCCCGTTATGATAAATGATACATATATACCTCTGTTATATTTTGGGTAAACATATGCCTCTATTGTTAGTGTGAGGGGCATATATGTACCATTTTATCAACAATAGGGACATATTTGTAATCAAAGTATGATGGAGGGTACATACATATCATTTATCATCACGGGAGTATATTTGTTCATTTTCTATTTTAATTTTGTTATTCCAAATAATTAACTCAAACCCACTATCCAACCCAATAAACCCATCAAACTCAATTTCAAACCAACTCGACCCGACCTCTATTTTTGGTTCCATATCCGATACTCTCTCTATTTTTTCTTAAACGTGAACCCCAATAAAATTGTAGTGATTAGTGACTGCTACTAGTTGGTGTTTGTTGGTTGGAGAGAGTGACATTAGGCCATCGATGGCGGAGCTAGGGATATGGTATGGGTCATTGGTGGGGTATTTTTAGTTCGATGGAGATGATAGCTAAGTGGTATTAACCAATGATGGGTAGTATTTTCTAACGGAATTTCACTAAAATTGAAACGTGGGGGGTTCAATTTATATGGTGTTGTTTTTAGGTGTTTTGGGTCAATAATTTAAAAAAAAAAATGGTAGCAGTGGGTGATATTGTATTTATGTTATATCGCTATAGGGGTGGAAAAAATACACCTGCTAGAAAGACGTCTCTTGGAACCAGGTCGGGTAGTGAGTTTGGATTAATTATTTGGGATAAAAAAACTAAAATGGAAAAGGAATAAATATACCTCAAACTATGATAAATGGTCTGTATATTACTCCTATCATACTTTTTGTACACACCTCTACCGTTAGTGTGAGGGGCAACATACTATTTCATTAATGATAGGAGTATATGTGTATTCAAATTATGACGAGGTATATACATACCATTTATCATATTTCAAAAATATATTTATCTCTTTTTCGAATTTT
>NW_025888818.1:0-1769 GCF_002878395.1 Capsicum annuum | reverse complement strand
GAGAAAATATATTTTAAAATGCGTCAAATTAAAATTTACATAGTTTGACTCACGAGATGCAAAATATACACTACTAATATGAGAGTAGAGAGTAGTAATTTGAGCCGGAAAGAAAGCAATCACACCAACGCAAGATAATTTATAATTGTGGTGCTTGAGCCGCTTGTGGAGCTCGATTAATTTTATGAGATAACAAGTACTAATAGGTAACTTTATGTTAATCAAGACTTGGAAAAATATAAAGATAAAATTTAAAACCCATGATTCACAACTAACTTTATTCACCATTAATTCGGACACATCCTGAATTCTTTGCTTCTATTATATCGAAAAATAAAAATATTTTTCATAATTTACAACAGAATTAACTGTTTAAAGCTCGGCTGGAGATGGTCTTTGAAAAATTAATGTAGACTCTTTTAATTATATTCTTGAATGGCACGCACAAAAAGAGAGTCAAAATGAGAAAATGTTAGTCAGATTAAAAAAGAAACAATCTTATATTATTAAGCAAACCGATCGGTTTTATCTAATTGCGTCATCCTATACAAATTCCTATATTATTTGCCAATAAAGTAATACTAACAATAGAATGTCAAATCCATAAAGAGTGATTGGTGATTGACAACAAGTTTAGACAAACGAAAGAAAAGACTTTCTCTTCCACAATCAGAAAATAATCTAATTATCTTTCCTTTTCAAAAATATTACTTTTAGAGTCTATCTAATTATTTTCTTTTTTTGGTGGAAAAAACAACTGATTCTAAAACAAAACATTACATACAGCAATCCTCACATAACTATAACAAGTAGTCCCTCTTGTAATATCTTCTCAAGCCACTTAATTATCCAGACTTACACCTCGTGTGGTGTTGAAATATTTGGCATTAAATAATTAGATAGAAGGAAGTGTAAAGAAAGAAAGAAAGTGGCTTGAGAAGATATTACAAGAGGGACTACTTGTTATAGTTATGTGAGGATTGCTGTATGTAATGTTTTGTTTTAGAATCAGTTGTTTTTTCCACCAAAAAAAGAAAATAATTAGATAGACTCTAAAAGTAATATTTTTGAAAAGGAAAGATAATTAGATTATTTTCTGATTGTGGAAGAGAAAGTCTTTTCTTTCGTTTGTCTAAACTTGTTGTCAATCACCAATCACTCTTTATGGATTTGACATTCTATTGTTAGTATTACTTTATTGGCAAATAATATAGGAATTTGTATAGGATGACGCAATTAGATAAAACCGATCGGTTTGCTTAATAATATAAGATTGTTTCTTTTTTAATCTGACTAACATTTTCTCATTTTGACTCTCTTTTTGTGCGTGCCATTCAAGAATATAATTAAAAGAGTCTACATTAATTTTTCAAAGACCATCTCCAGCCGAGCTTTAAACAGTTAATTCTGTTGTAAATTATGAAAAATATTTTTATTTTTCGATATAATAGAAGCAAAGAATTCAGGATGTGTCCGAATTAATGGTGAATAAAGTTAGTTGTGAATCATGGGTTTTAAATTTTATCTTTATATTTTTCCAAGTCTTGATTAACATAAAGTTACCTATTAGTACTTGTTATCTCATAAAATTAATCGAGCTCCACAAGCGGCTCAAGCACCACAATTATAAATTATCTTGCGTTGGTGTGATTGCTTTCTTTCCGGCTCAAATTACTACTCTCTACTCTCATATTAGTAGTGTATATTTTGCATCTCGTGAGTCAAACTATGTAAATTTTAATTTGACGCATTTTAAAATATATTTTCTC
>NW_025888817.1:0-1302 GCF_002878395.1 Capsicum annuum | reverse complement strand
GTGTTTTCATCCTTTTCTTCTAATAAAGTGTTTGGACAGTATTTCTCCAGCTTTTCATATTCTAAAGCATTTTTGTTTCCACTTTTTCAAAAGATAAACAGTTATTACAGATCAATTAGTCTTTTTTTCCCACTGAAATGAGGCTAATACTTTTTCTTTATTTTTTTTGTTGCTCTCTTCGTTTTAAAAAAAATAATCTGTTTTAACTTGACAAGTTAGCTTTGACTTGCATTACTAGTATCGTGGATTATTTTGAGGTATTAGTTATATACAACTCAATCCAAAAATATATCAAATAATATATTAATAGTATTATGGCTTATAAATAGGACTTGCAAGTTTGGATGTGATGACACCAATTCAGATAATACCATGGTAATTCAAAACAAAATAGAATGCATGTTTGAAATCAAATTTTTTCAGATGTTGAAACTAGAATAATGCATGATTCAGAACGGTATAAAATTGAGCATAAAGAGAGCTTAAGTGGTTCACCGAAACAGGCATAAGTTCAGACAACTCATTGCCCAAAATTGTGATTTGTCGATCCGGGTATATTATTATACGCTGGCCTAGTGCCCTGTGGCGTATCAGACTCAGACACTCCAACCTTTGCGGCACACTTGGGTTGGGGGATTCCTCACTGAGTCAATGGCGGATTCTATATAGTCCATGGAATATCAGATTTGTAGGGGAGTGCCACCTAACTCAGAATTAATACAAAGATCAGAAACTGCATTGACAGAAAGATTTTATGATTATAAAAAATGCCCATGTATTTTGAAATTTATATCATATATGATGTTTCATGACTAGCTCTCAACTATTTTATTTATATAAAAGCTTTCTTTTGGATTTGCTTTGCGTACTAATACAATTGTATTGACCCCCCTACCTCCCAAGGTCTAAAACTCAGTTCAGAAGTCCTGATAAGCCGTAGTGTTTTCAGACAGCATTGATGTGTACAGTTGGTGAGCCTTCTTTATTCCAGAAGGTCTATGTCTTTCTGATTATGTTACTTATTTTGGTTTAGGTCTACTGGGTCTTGTCCCAGTTTTCAGACAGTTGTCATTTGATCATTTAGTAGAGATTTCGCAGACCGTTCTAGATGTTGTTTAGTTAATTTCGTATTTTATTCCTTAGTGTTAAACTAAATCTAAAGTTTGACCATGTTTCCGTATTAAAATATATTTCCGCATCTTATCTTATTATATGAAAGTTGTGCATGATTACCAGATAGAGTAGGACCTTCGGGCATTCATGGTTCGGGATGTCCGTCACGGCCAGGCCCTAGTTCGGATC
>NW_025888816.1:0-9276 GCF_002878395.1 Capsicum annuum | reverse complement strand
TGCTAATCAAACGAATATGCAAAAATATTAACTTATAATTACATATATTAATTAAAATAAAATATTCATGATGAATACACAAAATATTAGTTATAATTACATATATTAATTCAGTCAAAATATTCATGACTCTGTTTAGCAATTGAAAAATTAATAACTTATATTTATTAATGATAAAATTAAAGAATGAATAAATTACCACATCAACTTGAAAGTTGAAAAATAATAATAAATCAGAGGGAAATTGTCGTTGATGTTGTTGCACATGTCAGTCAACATGAACAATAACATTTGGTGACTCAATTCCATCAAAGTCAGTATTGTTTCTTTGAGAAAAATTATCTCCATTTGATGATATCTTTTCAAAGATTTCCTATATAATAAATTGAGGGTTACAAATAGAGAATTTTTTTTTTACCAACATCGTAAAACACAGTTATTGATTTTGGGGTAACAAATAGAGAAAAAAATTACTAACTAGAATTTTGTGTCTTAGAAAATCTATGTTAAATTATTGCAAATAGGTGAAAATTTTGAAATAATTATTTAATTAGTTTTTATATTTTAGTTTTTCCACGATTAATACTTAACATACAATTGTACCGAACAAAAAACATTAGTTCTACTTAAACCATTTAATTATTCAAATTAATAATAAATCTAAAAACATAGGCATCATCTAAATCTTTCTATATATATATATATATATATATATATATATATATATATACACACACACACACTTAATATACGACCCAAACTACCAGACCGTACAGACACCTACGCTATCCTAGTATCTAGGAGAACCCTTATTACCACTAACTAAATATATGCAGAAACTTTTGTTTTTAAGAAAACTAGTATAAGTACCCGTGGGATGCGTGGGATATTTTTTCGACGAATATCATTAATAAACTGTTTAAAATTTTTAATTACGTTATTTTTTTGTTTTTAAATACAAAGGTGGCCATTTGGGACATTTATTAATTATTAAAAATAAAATAAAGAAAAGTTGGATCCGACAATGAAACAAGCCCAAATAATCTAAAAAGATAAATCTTAGAAGTCAAAAGTTATCTGCCATTGATTTTTTTTATTTGAACTATCATCATTTACCTACTCAATTAAGTGGATTTAAATACATCAATATTGATAATTCAGGTAAGATATCCATATATGATGATAATTCAGATTGGGAAAAAATCTTCTATAATTAGAATGTGAAACTTCTGAAATAAGCTGCAATTCGATTTTGGTTTGATCATTATCTAAAACTAACAAACAAAAAAACAAAAATAATTTGATTTTCATTATGTCAAACAACCATTTACGTCAAGAAAATACAAAATAGAAAAAGCTAATGCACACCTTGATCACTTTATAATCATCATATTTTAATTTTAAACACCTTTCACACCCTCCCTTTTTTAGGTAAAAAGTATTGATTTGAAGTTTATCAGATTTTATAACTATAATAATAATTGAATTTATAAAAATTTAATGGATTTTTTAATATATATAGAGTTTGGATAAAAGTTATTGAGTTTACATAAATTCATAATCAACCCTCTATATCTCCATCTGAATGTACATCAACTAAATTTGAGCATAAGATATGTACCTTTTATACTCAGATTTTTCATGTATACACACAACGAATGTTGTTAAGTATTTATTCATTTATCATGTGTTTATTGCTATCATTCTTATTTTTTAAAACATTATTAATATATATATAACTTTATTCTAAATTTACAAATCTTGATTTTAGTTTACTTTGCAAAACCAAAAAGAAAAAAAAATTAACTTCGTTCTAGTTGAATTTTCTTTTGAAAGCATGCTGAAAAATAAATAGCAAATACTTCTAGAGGCTTGAAATATAGATACATTTTTTTTGGTTTAATTTTGCATTTTATTAATAATAATAATCACATGATGGACCAACCCATCTTACAAGAAAACAGCACCTAACATTATTCCCAAACCCGGCCCAACCCAAAATCAAAAATAACATTTAGAAAGAGTAGGATTTTCAAAAAAAGAACAAAAACATTAGTTTCCTAAACCACATTTCAGCTCCTCCACCGTTGACATTACTATTTCAATTCCTTCTGTTGCTGAGCCTTTGTAAATCCTTCGTTGCTGATCGATCTTGCAAATTCTTTCTGTTTCTTTTATTTTACAGAGGTAATGAATGAATTCCCTTCAAAAGCTTACTCTTTCATTCCGGATTTCATCTAAATCTTAATACTTTCCTCCCCGTAGCTTCATTCTCCAATTTTTGCAACAAATTAAAGGTTGTTTTACAACTAAGAGCCACCTGGTCTGCTGAAATATTGTGTAACAGCTAAGTATGCTATCTTCTCATTCTGTCCCTTCAACTTTTCTGGATCTGAATTGAACCCATCTTTTTTTGCTTGAATTGTAAAGTTTTGATAGATTTGAAAACTCTGAAGTGTTGATGTCGCACGTAGTCAGCTAGTCGCCTCCATCTCAGGTTTTTGCAGTTCCATCTGGTTCACATACACCTTCTTGATGCTAGGAACTGATTACTGTAAAAGCTTAGTAATACATACAATTTCATTGATACATACTTCTGTATATATATTACATGTAAACTATTGAGCTTGAATGTTTTCCTGTACCTTATCATCTTGCTGGTATGATACATTATTTTTCAACTAATTAATCAACTCAATCTAATTTATTTAATTAAAAAGCCAAACACCTAATAGTAAATAAACCATATAGTAATTAACTACTACTCATTAATTCCCCTATTTGAATTCAATGCATAATAATTCAAAAATAAAAAAGGAAATTTTAATGAAAAAACATGCCTACCATAAAGAATATGTATGGCTTTCTCTATGAATTTAATATTTAGAAAAAAAATATATTTGAATATTTGGCTGTTTTTAAGTCTTTTTCAAGAGTCAATGAACTTAACCTTAATTTTTCTTTGGTCTAAGCTAAAAGGGAAAATGGAAAGTTTAGTCACTGTTCACATCTCCGATCTTCAGATCTATCCTCCGTCGTCGTCGACTATCTCTTCTTGCCAGGTAACCTTTCACCATTTCTAAGTTATTCTGTTATTCCTGTCTTCATCTAAGCTTAACTCTTAACTAAAATATACTTAGGAAATACAATAGTTTGTAGAACTTTCCTGAACATAACTGTTGTCCATTCACCTTCTCCACATGTGTTTTAATGGTGAAATGGAGCTGATTTCTTTGTCCGCTTGAAACCGGTTCAACACAAAGTATTTTCAAAAGTGTTTTGACCATTGTTGTGCTGCATGAGATATACTTCCAATTAGACAGTTAAGTTCCATTTCTTTCTTTAATTTTATCTCAAATCAGAGGATTGAGATTCTATTGAAGCTAATACCACTACTTAGTCCAAGAAAATTCAAAGAAATTGATGAACTTATTTCTTAAACTTGTGCTACAGTCCTACCCCAACTCAAAATCGGAGCTTACATTTTGATTACAGGGAACCAATATTTAAATATGCAATCATTCGTCACCTTAAGCTCTCACCAAGTACAGATCTTCGTATTCGTAGATTTATGTGTAATACAGGTACTATCTAATCTCTATAAGCCCCAATTTCAAATTATTGATCATCATATTTCATCCCTTCCATGCGTGTTGAGATATCTCCCTATTCTGGTACATAGTTGCCGAGATAATATAGTCATTATCCTAACATGATTCTTTGTTGTCTTCCTTATTGTTGTTTCTGTATAGAGTGACCTGTTGTATTATTTGTTTGATTCATCAGCAGCTTTTCAGGATTTATAGTATATGTTTTTTTTTTCTGAAAAGAAATGGAAAAACCACTATGAGATTGTATGTAGTGGCAAATAACTAACAGCTTATTTTATTGCTGTTTTGTTTTCTTTTTCGTGAACTGTCGGTATCATGGTTGTTACAGGATAAGAATTTGTTACCAGTTACTCAATACAGACACTAAATTCACCGACTAATAACACCTTCCCAGAGAGCCAACCAATTTTGATGAGGTTTCTATGCATCAAAGTAGAATTTTTGACCAATATCATCCTTATTGTTTCACTCAAACTTTCACAACATCCTTATGTTATTTCAGTTAAATGAAAACATCCTCCAAGTTTTCAAAAGTTATCCAAAAAATCCTTCCATTAAGTGTTCTGTTAGTATTAATGTTGATTCATTTGTCGCATGATTTGGTTTCATTTTCTTAAAGGAATGTCGGATACATTCACTTAATGAATTTGCCATTAGTCCTGTTAAATGTGTGTTTTATATTTCTCTAACGTTTATTGCAACAGGAAGTCCATTGAAGTCATTTAAGTTCATTAAGACCAAAAAACTTCCCATAGGTTCACCTGATCTGAAGTTTGTGCATTTGAATTCAAGGACCCCATGATAGTGAGTGGACTCAAAAATTGTAATCTCCGTAGAGAGACCTTAAGCTTCTCTCTGAACAATTGAGAATTATTTTTACTTCTATTGACTGCAAAGCTGGCAGTAAAAAAAAGAGAAAAATAGAGAGTTAATCATATTTGACAGTTACCTGCTTAACTAAAAATATTTATCAGGTAAATAAAGAATTTTGGTTATTACCTTGACTCTTTTACTCTATCAAAGTGCTACTTTTTGTCATGCTAAAAGAGTTCAAGGTAATAACCAAAATTCTTTATTTACCTGATAAATATTTTTAGTTAAGCAGGTAACTGTCAAATATGATTAACTCTCTATTTTTCTCTTTTTTTTACTGCCAGCTTTGCAGTCAATAGAAGTAAAAATAATTCTCAATTGTTCAGAGAGAAGCTTAAGGTCTCTCTACGGAGATTACAATTTTTGAGTCCACTCACTATCATGGGGTCCTTGAATTCAAATGCACAAACTTCAGATCAGGTGAACCTATGGGAAGTTTTTTGGTCTTAATGAACTTAAATGACTTCAATGGACTTCCTGTTGCAATAAACGTTAGAGAAATATAAAACACACATTTAACAGGACTAATGGCAAATTCATTAAGTGAATGTATCCGACATTCCTTTAAGAAAATGAAACCAAATCATGCGACAAATGAATCAACATTAATACTAACAGAACACTTAATGGAAGGATTTTTTGGATAACTTTTGAAAACTTGGAGGATGTTTTCATTTAACTGAAATAACATAAGGATGTTGTGAAAGTTTGAGTGAAACAATAAGGATGATATTGGTCAAAAATTCTACTTTGATGCATAGAAACCTCATCAAAATTGGTTGGCTCTCTGGGAAGGTGTTATTAGTCGGTGAATTTAGTGTCTGTATTGAGTAACTGGTAACAAATTCTTATCCTGTAACAACCATGATACCGACAGTTCACGAAAAAGAAAACAAAACAGCAATAAAATAAGCTGTTAGTTATTTGCCACTACATACAATCTCATAGTGGTTTTTCCATTTCTTTTCAGAAAAAAAAAACATATACTATAAATCCTGAAAAGCTGCTGATGAATCAAACAAATAATACAACAGGTCACTCTATACAGAAACAACAATAAGGAAGACAACAAAGAATCATGTTAGGATAATGACTATATTATCTCGGCAACTATGTACCAGAATAGGGAGATATCTCAACACGCATGGAAGGGATGAAATATGATGATCAATAATTTGAAATTGGGGCTTATAGAGATTAGATAGTACCTGTATTACACATAAATCTACGAATACGAAGATCTGTACTTGGTGAGAGCTTAAGGTGACGAATGATTGCATATTTAAATATTGGTTCCCTGTAATCAAAATGTAAGCTCCGATTTTGAGTTGGGGTAGGACTGTAGCACAAGTTTAAGAAATAAGTTCATCAATTTCTTTGAATTTTCTTGGACTAAGTAGTGGTATTAGCTTCAATAGAATCTCAATCCTCTGATTTGAGATAAAATTAAAGAAAGAAATGGAACTTAACTGTCTAATTGGAAGTATATCTCATGCAGCACAACAATGGTCAAAACACTTTTGAAAATACTTTGTGTTGAACCGGTTTCAAGCGGACAAAGAAATCAGCTCCATTTCACCATTAAAACACATGTGGAGAAGGTGAATGGACAACAGTTATGTTCAGGAAAGTTCTACAAACTATTGTATTTCCTAAGTATATTTTAGTTAAGAGTTAAGCTTAGATGAAGACAGGAATAACAGAATAACTTAGAAATGGTGAAAGGTTACCTGGCAAGAAGAGATAGTCGACGACGACGGAGGATAGATCTGAAGATCGGAGATGTGAACAGTGACTAAACTTTCCATTTTCCCTTTTAGCTTAGACCAAAGAAAAATTAAGGTTAAGTTCATTGACTCTTGAAAAAGACTTAAAAACAGCCAAATATTCAAATATATTTTTTTTCTAAATATTAAATTCATAGAGAAAGCCATACATATTCTTTATGGTAGGCATGTTTTTTCATTAAAATTTCCTTTTTTATTTTTGAATTATTATGCATTGAATTCAAATAGGGGAATTAATGAGTAGTAGTTAATTACTATATGGTTTATTTACTATTAGGTGTTTGGCTTTTTAATTAAATAAATTAGATTGAGTTGATTAATTAGTTGAAAAATAATGTATCATACCAGCAAGATGATAAGGTACAGGAAAACATTCAAGCTCAATAGTTTACATGTAATATATATACAGAAGTATGTATCAATGAAATTGTATGTATTACTAAGCTTTTACAGTAATCAGTTCCTAGCATCAAGAAGGTGTATGTGAACCAGATGGAACTGCAAAAACCTGAGATGGAGGCGACTAGCTGACTACGTGCGACATCAACACTTCAGAGTTTTCAAATCTATCAAAACTTTACAATTCAAGCAAAAAAAGATGGGTTCAATTCAGATCCAGAAAAGTTGAAGGGACAGAATGAGAAGATAGCATACTTAGCTGTTACACAATATTTCAGCAGACCAGGTGGCTCTTAGTTGTAAAACAACCTTTAATTTGTTGCAAAAATTGGAGAATGAAGCTACGGGGAGGAAAGTATTAAGATTTAGATGAAATCCGGAATGAAAGAGTAAGCTTTTGAAGGGAATTCATTCATTACCTCTGTAAAATAAAAGAAACAGAAAGAATTTGCAAGATCGATCAGCAACGAAGGATTTACAAAGGCTCAGCAACAGAAGGAATTGAAATAGTAATGTCAACGGTGGAGGAGCTGAAATGTGGTTTAGGAAACTAATGTTTTTGTTCTTTTTTTGAAAATCCTACTCTTTCTAAATGTTATTTTTGATTTTGGGTTGGGCCGGGTTTGGGAATAATGTTAGGTGCTGTTTTCTTGTAAGATGGGTTGGTCCATCATGTGATTATTATTATTAATAAAATGCAAAATTAAACCAAAAAAAATGTATCTATATTTCAAGCCTCTAGAAGTATTTGCTATTTATTTTTCAGCATGCTTTCAAAAGAAAATTCAACTAGAACGAAGTTAATTTTTTTTTCTTTTTGGTTTTGCAAAGTAAACTAAAATCAAGATTTGTAAATTTAGAATAAAGTTATATATATATTAATAATGTTTTAAAAAATAAGAATGATAGCAATAAACACATGATAAATGAATAAATACTTAACAACATTCGTTGTGTGTATACATGAAAAATCTGAGTATAAAAGGTACATATCTTATGCTCAAATTTAGTTGATGTACATTCAGATGGAGATATAGAGGGTTGATTATGAATTTATGTAAACTCAATAACTTTTATCCAAACTCTATATATATTAAAAAATCCATTAAATTTTTATAAATTCAATTATTATTATAGTTATAAAATCTGATAAACTTCAAATCAATACTTTTTACCTAAAAAAGGGAGGGTGTGAAAGGTGTTTAAAATTAAAATATGATGATTATAAAGTGATCAAGGTGTGCATTAGCTTTTTCTATTTTGTATTTTCTTGACGTAAATGGTTGTTTGACATAATGAAAATCAAATTATTTTTGTTTTTTTGTTTGTTAGTTTTAGATAATGATCAAACCAAAATCGAATTGCAGCTTATTTCAGAAGTTTCACATTCTAATTATAGAAGATTTTTTCCCAATCTGAATTATCATCATATATGGATATCTTACCTGAATTATCAATATTGATGTATTTAAATCCACTTAATTGAGTAGGTAAATGATGATAGTTCAAATAAAAAAAATCAATGGCAGATAACTTTTGACTTCTAAGATTTATCTTTTTAGATTATTTGGGCTTGTTTCATTGTCGGATCCAACTTTTCTTTATTTTATTTTTAATAATTAATAAATGTCCCAAATGGCCACCTTTGTATTTAAAAACAAAAAAATAACGTAATTAAAAATTTTAAACAGTTTATTAATGATATTCGTCGAAAAAATATCCCACGCATCCCACGGGTACTTATACTAGTTTTCTTAAAAACAAAAGTTTCTGCATATATTTAGTTAGTGGTAATAAGGGTTCTCCTAGATACTAGGATAGCGTAGGTGTCTGTACGGTCTGGTAGTTTGGGTCGTATATTAAGTGTGTGTGTGTGTATATATATATATATATATATATATATATATATATATATAGAAAGATTTAGATGATGCCTATGTTTTTAGATTTATTATTAATTTGAATAATTAAATGGTTTAAGTAGAACTAATGTTTTTTGTTCGGTACAATTGTATGTTAAGTATTAATCGTGGAAAAACTAAAATATAAAAACTAATTAAATAATTATTTCAAAATTTTCACCTATTTGCAATAATTTAACATAGATTTTCTAAGACACAAAATTCTAGTTAGTAATTTTTTTCTCTATTTGTTACCCCAAAATCAATAACTGTGTTTTACGATGTTGGTAAAAAAAAAATTCTCTATTTGTAACCCTCAATTTATTATATAGGAAATCTTTGAAAAGATATCATCAAATGGAGATAATTTTTCTCAAAGAAACAATACTGACTTTGATGGAATTGAGTCACCAAATGTTATTGTTCATGTTGACTGACATGTGCAACAACATCAACGACAATTTCCCTCTGATTTATTATTATTTTTCAACTTTCAAGTTGATGTGGTAATTTATTCATTCTTTAATTTTATCATTAATAAATATAAGTTATTAATTTTTCAATTGCTAAACAGAGTCATGAATATTTTGACTGAATTAATATATGTAATTATAACTAATATTTTGTGTATTCATCATGAATATTTTATTTTAATTAATATATGTAATTATAAGTTAATATTTTTGCATATTCGTTTGATTAGCA